>NW_026697562.1:0-37028 GCF_030435755.1 Ochotona princeps
TCGGGTTTCACATGCCACCAACTCCACATTCTCAGGCAACTTCAGCGCCACAGCCGTTTTCACATAGCTCTCAATGCAAAGGCTCTAGACGCAAATATTGGTGTGAGAGCTAATTCAATCAAGGAAACACTGCATGTTGGTGAAGGGCATATTGAAGAAGGATCAGCCGAGTGGTTCTTGTGGGAGAACAACTCCATTTGGCTCACTAACTTCACACACCATCAGGCTTCCAAGCAGCTCTCAAGGAAACGCAGCTTTCACACTCTATGCTTAGTGCCCTTTGAGTGCCTAGGACTAAAATGAAACTGGTAGAACATCCCACACAAACGAATGCTCCACATGCGGGTTTCACATGCCACCAACTCCACATTCACAGGCAACTTCAGCGCCACAGCCCTTTTCAGATAGCCCTCAATGCAAAGGCTCTAGACGCAAATATTGGTGTGAGAGCTAATTCAATCAAGGAAACACTGCATGTTGGTGAAGGGCATATTGAAGAAGGATCAGCCGAGTGGTTCTTGTGGGAGAACAACTCCATTTGGCTCACTAACTTCACACACCATCAGGTTTCCAAGCAGCTCTCAAGGAAACTCAGTTTTCACACTCTATGCTTAGTACCCTTTGAGTGCATAGGACTGAATATGAAACTTGGTGAGCATCCCACACAAACGAATGCTCCACATGCGGGTTTCACATGCCACCAACTCCACATTCTCAGGCAACTTCAGCGCCACAGCCATTTTTAGATAGCCCTCAATGCAAAGGCTCTAGACGCAAATATTGGTGTGAGAGCTAATTCAATCAAGGAAACACTGCATGTTGGTGAAGGGCATATTGAAGAAGGATCAGCCGAGTGGTTCTTGTGGGAGAACAACTCCATTTGGCTCACTAACTTCACACACCATCAGGCTTCCAAGCAGCTCTCAAGGAAACTCAGTTTTCACACTCTATGCTTAGTGCCCTTGAGTGCATTATCTAGAAATGAACCTGGTAGAGCATCCCACACAAACGAGTGCTCCACATGCGGGTTTCACATGCCACCAACTCCACATTCACAGGCAACTTCAGCGCCACAGCCCTTTTCAGATAGCCCTCAATGCAAAGGATCTAGACGAAAATATTGGTGTGAGAGCTAATTCAATCAAGGAAACACTGCATGTTGGTGAAGGGCATATTGAAGAATGATCAGCCGAGTGGTTCTTGTGGGAGAACAACTCCATTTGGCTCACTAACTTCACACCATCAGGCTTCCAAGCAGCTCTCAAGAAAACTCTGTTTTCACACTCTATGCTTAGTGCCCTTTGAGTGCATTATCTAGAAATGAACCTGGTAGAGCATCCTACACAAACTAATGCTCCACATGCGGGTTTCACATGCCACCAACTCCACATTCACAGGCAACTTCAGCGCCACAGCCGTTTTCACATAGCTCTCAATGCAAAGGCTCTAGACACAAATATTGGTGTGAGAGCTAATTCAATCAAGGAAACACTGCATGTTGGTGAAGGGCATATTGAAGAAGGATCAGCCGAGTGGTTCTTGTGGGAGAACAACTCCATTTGGCTCACTAACTTCACACACCATCAGGCTTCCAAGCAGCTCTCAAGAAAACTCAGCTTTCACACTCTATGCTTAGTGCCCTTTGAGTGCCTAGGACTGAAATGAAACTTGGTGAGCATCAAACACAAACGAATGCTCCACATGCGGGTTTCACATGCCACCAACTCCACATTCTCAGGCAACTACAGCGCCACAGCCGTTTTCAGATAGCCCTCAATGCAAAGGCTCTAGATGCAAATATTGGTGTGAGAGCTAATTCAATCAAGGAAACACTGCATGTTGGTGAAGGGCATATTGAAGAAGGATCAGCCGAGTGGTTCTTGTGGGAGAAGAACTCCATTTGGCTCACTAACTTCACACACCATCAGGCTTCCAAGCAGCTCTCAAGGAAACTCAGTTTTCACACTCTATGCTTAGTGCCCTTTGAGTGCATTATCTAGGAATGAATCTGGCAGAGCATCCCACACAAACGAATGCTCCACATGCGGGTTTCACATGCCACCAACTCCACATTCACAGGCAACCTCAGCGCCACAGCCGTTTTCAGAGAGCCCTGAATGTAAAGGCTCTAGACGCAAATATTGATGTGAGAGCTAATTCAATCAAGGAAACACTGCATGTTGGTGAAGGGCATATTGAAGAAGGATCAGCCGAGTGGTTCTTGTGGGAGAACAACTCCATTTGGCTCACTAACTTCACACACCATCAGGCTTCCAAGCAGCTCTCAAGGAAACTCAGTTTTCACACTCTATGCTTAGTGCCCTTTGAGTGCCTAGGACTGAAATGAAACTAGGTGAGCATCAAACACAAACGAATGCTCCACATGCGGGTTTCACATGCCACCAACTCCACATTCTCAGGCAACTTCAGCGCCACAGCCGTTTTCAGATAGCCCTCAATGCAAAGGCTTTAGATGCAAATATTGGTGTGAGAGCTAATTCAATCAAGGAAACACTGCATGTTGGTGAAGGGCATATTGAAGAATGATCAGCCGAGTGGTTCTTGTGGGAGAACAACTCCATGTGGCTCACTAACTTCACACACCATCAGGCTTCCAAGCAGCTCTCAAGGAAACTCAGTTTTCACACTTATGTTTAGTGCCCTTTGAGTGCCTAGGACTGAAATGAAACCTGGTAGAGCATCCCACACAAACGAATGCTCCACATGCGGGTTTCACATGCCACCAACTCCACATTCACAGGCAACTTCAGCGCAACAGCCGTTTTCAGATATCCCTCAATGCAAAGGCTCTAGACGCAAATATTGGTGTGAGAGCTAATTCAATCAAGGAAACACTGCATGTTGGTGAAGGGCATATTGAAGAAGGATCAGCCGAGTGGTTCTTGTGGGAGAACAACTCCATTTGGCTCACTAACTTCACACACCATCAGGCTTCCAAGCAGCTCTCAAGGAAACTCAGTTTTCACACTCTATGCTTAGTGCCCTTTGAGTGCATTATCTAGGAATGAATCTGGTAGAGCATCCCACACAAACAAAAGCTCCACATGCGGGTTTCACATGCCACCAACTCCACATTCACAGGCAACTTCAGCGCCACTGCCATTTTCAGATAGCCCTGAATGTAAAGGCTCTAGACGCAAATATTGATGTGAGAGCTAATTCAATCAAGGAAACACTGCATGTTGGTGAAGGGCATATTGAAGAAGGATCAGCCGAGTGGTTCTTGTGGGAGAAGAACTCCATTTGGCTCACTAACTTCACACACCATCAGGCTTCCAAGCAGCTCTCAAGGAAACTCAGTTTTCACACTCTATGCTTAGTGCCCTTTGAGTGCCTAGGACTAAATGAACCTGGTATTGCATCCCACACAAACGAATGCTCCACATGCGGGTTTCACATGCCACCAACTCCACATTCTCAGGCAACTTCAGCGCCACAGCCGTTTTCAGATAGCCCTCAATGCAAAGGCTCTAGACGCAAATATTGGTGTGAGAGCTAATTCAATCAAGGAAACACTGCATGTTGGTGAAGGGCATATTGAAGAAGGATCAGCCGAGTGGTTCTTGTGGGAGAACAACTCCATTTGGCTCACTAACTTCACACACCATCAGGCTTCCAAGCAGCTCTCAAGGAAACTCAGTTTTCACACTCTATGCTTAGTGCCCTTTGAGTGAATATGACTGAAATGAAACTTGGTGAGCATCCCACACAAATGATTGCTGCACATGCGGGTTTCACATGCCACCAACTCCACATTCTCAGGCAACTTCAGCGCCACAGCCATTTTCAGATAGCCCTCAATGTAAAGGCTCTAGACGTATATATTGGTGTGAGAGCTAATTCAATCAAGGAAACACTGCATGTTGGTGAAGGGCATATTGAAGAAGGATCAGCCGAGTGGTTCTTGTGGGAGAACAACTCCATTTGGCTCACTAACTTCACACACCATCAGGCTTCCAAGCAGCTCTCAAGAAAACTCAGCTTTCACACTCTATGCTTAGTGCCCTTTGAGTGCATAGGACTGAAATGAAACTTGGTGAGCATCAAACACAAACGAATGCTCCACATGCGGGTTTCACATGCCACCAACTTCACATTCTCAGGCAACTACAGCGCCACAGCCGTTTTCAGATTGCCCTCAATGCAAAGGCTCTAGATGCAAATATTGGTGTGAGAGCTAATTCAATCAAGGAAACACTGCATGTTGGTGAAGGGCATATTGAAGAAGGATCAGCCGAGTGGTTCTTGTGGGAGAACAACTCCATTTGGCTCACTAACTTCACACACCATCAGGCTTCCAAGCAGCTCTCAAGGAAACTCAGTTTTCACACTCTATGCTTAGTGCCCTTTGAGTGCATTATCTAGGAATGAATCTGGTAGAGCATCCCACACAAACGAATGCTCCACATGCGGGTTTCACATGCCACCAACTCCACATTCACAGGCAACCTCAGCGCCACAGCCGTTTTCAGAGAGCCCTGAATGTAAAGGCTCTAGACGCAAATATTGATGTGAGAGCTAATTCAATCAAGGAAACACTGCATGTTGGTGAAGGGCATATTGAAGAAGGATCAGCCGAGTGGTTCTTGTGGGAGAACAACTCCATTTGGCTCACTAACTTCACACACCATCAGGCTTCCAAGCAGCTCTCAAGGAAACTCAGTTTTCACACTCTATGCTTAGTGCCCTTTGAGTGCCTAGGACTGAAATGAAACTAGGTGAGCATCAAACACAAACGAATGCTCCACATGCGGGTTTCACATGCCACCAACTCCACATTCTCAGGCAACTTCAGCGCCACAGCCGTTTTCAGATAGCCCTCAATGCAAAGGCTCTAGACGCAAATAATGGTGTGAGAGCTAATTCAATCAAGGAAACACTGCATGTTGGTGAAGGGCATATTGAAGAAGGATCAGCCGAGTGGTTCTTGTGGGAGAACAACTCCATTTGGCTCACTAACTTCACACACCATCAGGCTTCCAAGCAGCTCTCAAGGAAACTCAGTTTTCACACTCTATGCTTAGTGCCCTTTAAGTGCCTAGGACTGAAATGAAACTAGGTGAGCATCAAACACAAACGAATGCTCCACATGCGGGTTTCACATGCCACCAACTCCACATTCTCAGGCAACTTCAGCGCCACAGCCGTTTTCAGATAGCCCTCAATGCAAAGGCTCTAGACGCAAATAATGGTGTGAGAGCTAATTCAATCAAGGAAACACTGCATGTTGGTGAAGGGCATATTGAAGAAGGATCAGCCGAGTGGTTCTTGTGGGAGAACAACTCCATTTGGCTCACTAACTTCACACACCATCAGGCTTCCAAGCAGCTCTCAAGGAAACTCAGTTTTCACACTCTATGCTTAGTGCCCTTTGAGTGCATTATCTAGAAATAAACTTGGTAGAGCATCCCACACAAACGAATGCTCCACATGCGCGTTTCACATGCCACCAACTCCACATTCACAGGCAACTTCAGCGCCACAGCCGTTTGCAGATAGCCCTCAATGCAAAGGCTCTAGACGCAAATATTGGTGTGAGAGCTAATTCAATCAAGGAAACACTGCATGTTGGTGAAGGGCATATTGAAGAAGGATCAGCCGAGTGGTTCTTGTGGGAGAACAACTCGATTTGGCTCACTAACTTCACACACCATCAGGCTTCCAAGCAGCTCTCAAGGAAACTCAGTTTTCACACTCTATGCTTAGTGCCCTTTGAGTGCCTAGGACTAAAATAAACCTGGTAGAGCATCCCACACAAACGAATGCTCCACATGCGGGTTTCACATGCCACCAACTCCACATTCTCAGGCAACTTCAGCGCCACAGCCATTTTCAGATAGCCCTCAATGCAAACGCTCTAGACGCAAATATTGGTGTGAGAGCTAATTCAATCAAGGAAACACTGCATGTTGGTGAAGGGCATATTGAAGAAGGATCAGCCGAGTGGTTCTTGTGGGAGAACAACTCCATTTGGCTCACTAACTTCACACACCATCAGGCTTCCAAGCAGCTCTCAAGAAAACTCAGCTTTCACACTCTATGCTTAGTGCCCTTTGAGTGCATAGGACTGAAATGAAACTTGGTGAGCATCAAACACAAACGAATGCTCCACATGCGGGTTTCACATGCCACCAACTCCACATTCTCAGGCAACTACAGCGCCACAGCCGTTTTCACATAGCCCTCAATGCAAAGGCTCTAGATGCAAATATTGGTGTGAGAGCTAATTCAATCAAGGAAACACTGCATGTTGGTGAAGGGCATATTGAAGAAGGATCAGCCGAGTGGTTCTTGTGGCAGAACAACTCCATTTGGCTCACTAACTTCACACACCATCAGGCTTCCAAGCAGCTCTCAAGGAAACTCAGTTTTCACACTCTATGCTTAGTGACCTTTGAGTGCATTATCTAGGAATGAATCTGGTAGAGCATCCCACACAAACGAATGCTCCACATGCGGGTTTCACATGCCACCAACTCCACATTCACAGGCAACCTCAGCGCCACAGCCGTTTTCAGAGAGCCCTGAATGTAAAGGCTCTAGACGCAAATATTGATGTGAGAGCTAATTCAATCAAGGAAACACTGCATGTTGGTGAAGGGCATATTGAAGAAGGATCAGCCGAGTGGTTCTTGTGGGAGAACAACTCCATTTGGCTCACTAACTTCACACACCATCAGGCTTCCAAGCAGCTCTCAAGGAAACTCAGTTTTCACACTCTATGCTTAGTGCCCTTTGAGTGCCTAGGACTGAAATGAACCTGGTAGAGCATCCCACACAAACGAATGCTCCACATGCGGGTTTCACATGCCACCAACTCCACATTCTCAGGCAACTTCAGCGCCACAGCCGTTTTCAGATAGCCCTCAATGCAAAGGCTTTAGATGCAAATATTGGTGTGAGAGCTAATTCAATCAAGGAAACACTGCATGTTGGTGAAGGGAATATTGAAGAATGATCAGCCGAGTGGTTCTTGTGGGAGAAGAACTCCATGTGCTCACTAACTTCACACACCATCAGGCTTCCAAGCAGCTCTCAAGGAAACTCAGTTTTCACACTTATGTTTAGTGCCCTTTGAGTGCCTAGGACTGAAATGAAACCCGGTAGAGCATCCCACACAAACGAATGCTCCACATGCGGGTTTCACATGCCACCAACTCCACATTCACAGGCAACTTCAGCGCAACAGCCGTTTTCAGATATCCCTCAATGCAAAGGCTCTAGACGCAAATATTGGTGTGAGAGCTAATTCAATCAAGGAAACACTGCATGTTGGTGAAGGGCATATTGAAGAAGGATCAGCCGAGTGGTTCTTGTGGGAGAACAACTCCATTTGGCTCACTAACTTCACACACCATCAGGCTTCCAAGCAGCTCTCAAGGAAACTCAGTTTTCACACTCTATGCTTAGTGCCCTTTGAGTGCATTATCTAGGAATGAATCTGGTAGAGCATCCCACACAAACAAATGCTCCACATGCGGGTTTCACATGCCACCAACTCCACATTCACAGGCAACTTCAGCGCCACTGCCATTTTCAGATAGCCCTGAATGTAAAGGCTCTAGACGCAAATATTGATGTGAGAACTAATTCAATCAAGGAAACACTGCATGTTGGTGAAGGGCATATTGAAGAAGGATCAGCCGAGTGGTTCTTGTGGGAGAAGAACTCCATTTGGCTCACTAACTTCACACACCATCAGGCTTCCAAGCAGCTCTCAAGGAAACTCAGTTTTCACACTCTATGCTTAGTGCCCTTTGAGTGCCTAGGACTAAAATGAAACTGGTAGAACATCCCACACAAACGAATGCTCCACATGCGGGTTTCACATGCCACCAACTCCACATTCTCAGGCAACTTCAGCGCCACAGCCGTTTTCAGATAGCCCTCAATGCAAAGGCTCTAGATGCAAATATTGGTGTGAGAGCTAATTCAATCAAGGAAACACTGCATGTTGGTGAAGGGCATATTGAAGAAGGATCAGCCGAGTGGTTCTTGTGGGAGAACAACTCCATTTGGCTCACTAACTTCACACACCATCAGGCTTCCAAGCAGCTCTCAAGGAAACTCAGTTTTCACACTCTATGCTTAGTGCCCTTTGAGTGAATATGACTGAAATGAAACTTGGTGAGCATCCCACACAAATGATTGCTGCACATGCGGGTTTCACATGCCACCAACTCCACATTCTCAGGCAACGTCAGCGCCACAGCCGTTTTCAGATAGCCCTCAATGTAAAGGCTCTAGACGCAAATATTGGTGTGAGAGCTAATTCAATCAAGGAAACACTGCATGTTGGTGAAGGGCATATTGAAGAAGGATCAGCCGAGTGGTTCTTGTGGGAGAACAACTCCATTTGGCTCACTAACCTCACACACCATCAGGTTTCCAAGCAGCTCTAAAGGAAACTCAGATTTCAAACTCTATGCTTAGTGCCCTTTGAGTGCCTAGGACTGAAATGAAACTTGGTGAGCATCAAACACAAACGAATGCTCCACATGCGGGTTTCACATGCCACCAACTCCACATTCTCAGGCAACTTCAGCGCCACAGCCGTTTTCAGATAGCCCTCAATGCAAAGGCTCTAGATGCAAATATTGGTGTGAGAGCTAATTCAATCAAGGAAACACTGCATATTGGTGAAGGGCGTATTGAAGAAGGATCAGCCGAGTGGTTCTTGTGGGAGAACAACTCCATGTGGCTCACTAACTTCACACACCATCAGGCTTCCAAGCAGCTCTCAAGGAAACTCAGTTTTCACACTCTATGCTTAGTGCCCTTTGAGTGAATCATCTAGGAATGAACCTGGTAGAGCATCCCACACAAACGAATGCTCCACATGCGCGTTTCACATGCCACCAACTCCACATTCACAGGCAACTTCAGCGCCACAGCCGTTTTCAGATAGACCTCAATGCAAAGGCTCTAGACGCAAATAATGGTGTGTGAGCTAATTCAATCAAGGAAACACTGCATGTTGGTGAAGGGCATATTGAAGAAGGATCAGCCGAGTGGTTCTTGTGGGAGAACAACTCCATGTAGCTCACTAACTTCACACACCATCAGATTTCCAAGCAGCTCTCAAGGAAACTCAGTTTTCACACTCTATCCTTAGTGCCCTTTGAGTGCATTATCTAGAAATAAATTTGGTAGAGCATCCCACACAAACGAATGCTCCACATGCGGGTTTCACATGCCACCAACTCCACATTCACAGGCAACTTCTGCGCCACAGCCGTTTTCAGATAGCCCTCAATGCAAAGGCTCTAGACGCAAATAATGGTGTGAGAGCTAATTCAATCAAGGAAACACTGCATGTTGGTGAAGGGCATATTGAAGAAGGATCAGCCGAGTGGTTCTTGTGGGAGAACAACTCCATTTGGCTCACTAACTTCACACACCATCAGCCTTCCAAGCAGCTCTCAAGGAAACTCAGTTTTCACACTCTATGCTTAGTGCCCTTTGAGTGCATTATCTAGAAATAAACTTGGTAGAGCATCCCACACAAACGAATGCTCCACATGCGGGTTTCACATGCCACCAACTCCACATTCTCAGGCAACTTCAGCGCCACAGCCGTTTTCAGATAGCCCTCAATGCAAAGGCTCTAGACGCAAATATTGGTGTGAGAGCTAATTCAATCAAGGAAACACTGCATGTTGGTGAAGGGCATATTGAAGAAGGATCCGCTGATTGGTTCTTGTGGGAGAACAACTCCATTTGGCTCACTAACTTCACACACCATCAGGCTTCCAAGCAGCTCTCAAGGAAACTCAGTTTTCACACTCTATGCTTAGTGCACTTTGAGTGCCTTCGACTGAAATGAAGCTTGGTGAGCATTCCACACAAACGAATGCTCCGCATGCGGGTTTCACATGCCACCAACTCCACATTCACAGGCAACTTCAGCGCCACAGCCGTTTTCAGATAGCCCTCAATGCAAAGGCTCTAGAAGCAAATATTGGTGTGAGAGCTAATTCAATCAAGGAAACACTGCATGTTGGTGAAGGGCATATTGAAGAAGGATCAGCCGAGTGGTTTTTGCGGGAGAACAACTCCATTTGGCTCACTAACTTCACACACCATCAGTCTTCCAAGCAGCTCTCAAGGAAACTCAGTTTTCACACTCTATGCTTAGTACCCTTTGAGTGCCTAGGACTGACATGAAACTTGGTGAGCATCCCACACAAACGATTGCTGCACATGCGGGTTTCACATGCCACCAACTCCACATTCTCAGGCAACTTCAGCGCCACAGCCGTTTGCAGATAGCCCTCAATGCAAAGGCTCTAGACGCAAATATTGGTGTGAGAGCTAATTCAATCAAGGAAACACTGCATGTTGGTGAAGGGCATATTGAAGAAGGATCAGCCGAGTGGTTCTTGTGGGAGAACAACTCCATTTGGCTCACTAACTTCACACACCATCAGGCTTCCAAGCAGCTCTCAAGGAAACTCAGTTTTCACACTCTATGCTTAGTGCCCTTTAGTGCATTATCTAGAAATGAACCTGGTAGAGCATCCCACACAAACGAATGCTCCACATGCGGGTTTCACATGCCACCAACTCCACATTCTCAGGCAACTTCAGCGCCACAGCCGTTTTCAGATAGCCCTCAATGCAAAGGCTCTAGATGCAAATATTGGTGTGAGAGCTAATTCAATCAAGGAAACACTGCATATTGGTGAAGGGCGTATTGAAGAAGGATCAGCCGAGTGGTTCTTGTGGGAGAACAACTCCATGTGGCTCACTAACTTCACACACCATCAGGCTTCCAAGCAGCTCTCAAGGAAACTCAGTTTTCACACTCTATGCTTAGTGCCCTTTGAGTGAATCATCTAGGAATGAACCTGGTAGAGCATCCCACACAAACGAATGCTCCACATGCGCGTTTCACATGCCACCAACTCCACATTCACAGGCAACTTCAGCGCCACAGCCGTTTTCAGATAGACCTCAATGCAAAGGCTCTAGACGCAAATAATGGTGTGTGAGCTAATTCAATCAAGGAAACACTGCATGTTGGTGAAGGGCATATTGAAGAAGGATCAGCCGAGTGGTTCTTGTGGGAGAACAACTCCATGTAGCTCACTAACTTCACACACCATCAGATTTCCAAGCAGCTCTCAAGGAAACTCAGTTTTCACACTCTATCCTTAGTGCCCTTTGAGTGCATTATCTAGAAATAAATTTGGTAGAGCATCCCACACAAACGAATGCTCCACATGCGGGTTTCACATGCCACCAACTCCACATTCACAGGCAACTTCTGCGCCACAGCCGTTTTCAGATAGCCCTCAATGCAAAGGCTCTAGACGCAAATAATGGTGTGAGAGCTAATTCAATCAAGGAAACACTGCATGTTGGTGAAGGGCATATTGAAGAAGGATCAGCCGAGTGGTTCTTGTGGGAGAACAACTCCATTTGGCTCACTAACTTCACACACCATCAGCCTTCCAAGCAGCTCTCAAGGAAACTCAGTTTTCACACTCTATGCTTAGTGCCCTTTGAGTGCATTATCTAGAAATAAACTTGGTAGAGCATCCCACACAAACGAATGCTCCACATGCGGGTTTCACATGCCACCAACTCCACATTCTCAGGCAACTTCAGCGCCACAGCCGTTTTCAGATAGCCCTCAATGCAAAGGCTCTAGACGCAAATATTGGTGTGAGAGCTAATTCAATCAAGGAAACACTGCATGTTGGTGAAGGGCATATTGAAGAAGGATCCGCTGATTGGTTCTTGTGGGAGAACAACTCCATTTGGCTCACTAACTTCACACACCATCAGGCTTCCAAGCAGCTCTCAAGGAAACTCAGTTTTCACACTCTATGCTTAGTGCACTTTGAGTGCCTTCGACTGAAATGAAGCTTGGTGAGCATTCCACACAAACGAATGCTCCGCATGCGGGTTTCACATGCCACCAACTCCACATTCACAGGCAACTTCAGCGCCACAGCCGTTTTCAGATAGCCCTCAATGCAAAGGCTCTAGAAGCAAATATTGGTGTGAGAGCTAATTCAATCAAGGAAACACTGCATGTTGGTGAAGGGCATATTGAAGAAGGATCAGCCGAGTGGTTTTTGCGGGAGAACAACTCCATTTGGCTCACTAACTTCACACACCATCAGTCTTCCAAGCAGCTCTCAAGGAAACTCAGTTTTCACACTCTATGCTTAGTACCCTTTGAGTGCCTAGGACTGACATGAAACTTGGTGAGCATCCCACACAAACGATTGCTGCACATGCGGGTTTCACATGCCACCAACTCCACATTCTCAGGCAACTTCAGCGCCACAGCCGTTTGCAGATAGCCCTCAATGCAAAGGCTCTAGACGCAAATATTGGTGTGAGAGCTAATTCAATCAAGGAAACACTGCATGTTGGTGAAGGGCATATTGAAGAAGGATCAGCCGAGTGGTTCTTGTGGGAGAACAACTCCATTTGGCTCACTAACTTCACACACCATCAGGCTTCCAAGCAGCTCTCAAGGAAACTCAGTTTTCACACTCTATGCTTAGTGCCCTTTAGTGCATTATCTAGAAATGAACCTGGTAGAGCATCCCACACAAACGAATGCTCCACATGCGGGTTTCACATGCCACCAACTCCACATTCACAGGCACCTTCAGCGCCACAGCCATTTTCAGATAGCCCTCAAAGCAAAGGCTCTAGACGCAAATATTGCTGTGAGAGCTAATTCAATCAAGGAAACACTGCATGTTGGTGAAGGGCATATTGAAGAAGGATCAGCCGAGTGGTTCTTGTGGGAGAACAACTCCATTTGGCTCACTAACTTCACACACCATCAGGCTTCCAAGCAGCTCTCAAGGAAACTCAGTTTTCACACTCTAGGCTTAGTGCCCTTTGAGTGCCTAGGACTGAAATGAAGCTTGCTGAGCATCAAACACAAACGAATGCTCCACATGCGGGTTTCACATGCCACCAACTCCACATTCACAGGCAACTTCAGCGCCACAGCCGTTTTCAGATAGCCCTCAATGCAAAGGCTCTAGACGCAAATATTTGTGTGAGAGCTATTTCAATCAAGGAAACACTGCATGTTGGTGAAGGGTATATTGAAGAAGGATCAGCCGAGTGGTTCTTGTGGGAGAACAACTCCATTTGGCTCACTAACTTCACACACCATCAGGCTTCCAAGCAGCTCTCAAGGAAACTAAGTTTTCACACTCTATGCTTAGTGCCCTTTGAGTGAATAGGACTGAAATTAAGCTGGTAGAGCATCCCACACAAACGAATGCTCCACATGCGGGTTTCACATGCCACCAACTCCACATTCTCAGGCAAGTTCAGCGCCACAGCCGTTTTCAGATGGCCCTCAATGCAAAGGCTCTAGACACAAATATTGGTGTGAGAGCTAATTCAATCAAGGAAACACTGCATGTTGGTGAAGGGCATATTGAAGAAGGATCAGCCGAGTGGTTCTTGTGGGAGAACAACTCCATTTGGCTCACTAACTTCACACACCATCAGGCTTCCAAGCAGCTCTCAAGGAAACTCAGTTTTCACACTCTATGCTTAGTGCCCTTTGAGTGCATTATCTAGAAATGAACCTGGTAGAGCATCCCACACAAACGAATGCTCCACATGCGGGTTTCACATGCCACCAACTCCACATTCACAGGCAACTTCAGCGCCACAGCCGTTTTCAGATAGCCCTCAATGCAAAGGCTCTAGACGCAAATATTGGTGTGAGAGCTAATTCAATCAAGGAAACACTGCATGTTGGTGAAGGGCATATTGAAGAAGGATCAGCCGAGTGGTTCTTGTGGGAGAACAACTCCATTTGGCTCACTAACTTCACACACCATCAGGCTTCCAAGCAGCTCTCAAGGAAACTCAGTTTTCACACTCTATGCTTAGTGCCCTTTAGTGCATTATCTAGGAATGAACCTGGTAGAGCATCCCACACAAACGAATGCTCCACATGCGGGTTTCACATGCCACCAACTCCACATTCTCAGGCAACTTCAGCGCCACAGCCGTTTTCAGAGAGCCCTCAATGCAAAGGCTCCAGACGCAAATATTGGTGTGAGAGTTAATTCAGTCAAGGAAACACTGCATGTTGTTGAAGGGCATATTGAAGAAGGATCAGCCGAGTGGTTCTTGTGGGAGAACAACTCCATTTGGCTCAGTAACTTCACACACCATCAGGCTTCCAAGCAGCTCTCAAGGAAACTCAGTTTTCACACTCTATGCTTAGTGCCCTTTGAGTGCCTAGGACTGAAATGAAGCTTGGTGAGCATCCCACACAAACGAATGCCTACATGCAGGTTTCACATGCCACCAACTCCACATTATCAGGCAACTTCAGCGCCACAGCCGTTTTCAGATAGCCCTCAATGCAAAGGCTCTAGACGCAAATATTGGTGTGAGATCTATTTCAATCAAGGAAACACTGCATGTTGGTGAAGGGCATATTGAAGAAGGATCAGCCGAGTGGTTCTTGTGGGAGAACAACTCCATTTGGCTCAGTAACTTCACACACCATCAGGCTTCCAAGCAGAACTCAAGGAAACTCAGTTTTCACACTCTATGCTTAGTGCCCTTTGAGTGCCTTCGACTGAAATGAAGCTTGGTGAGCAACCCACACAAACAAATGCTCCACATGCGGGTTTCACATGCCACCAACTCCACATTCAAAGGCAACTTCAGCTCCACAGCCGTTTTCAGATAGCCCTCAATGCAAAGGCTCTAGAAGCAAATGTTGGTGTGAGAGCTAATTCAATCAAGGAAACACTGCATGTTGGTGAAGGGCATATTGAAGAAGGATCAGCCCTGTGGTTCTTGTGGGAGAACAACTCCATTTGGCTCACTAACTTCACACACCATCAGGCTTCCAAGCAGCTCTCAAGGAAACTCAGTTTTCACACTCTATGCTTAGTGCCCTTTGAGTGCCTTCGACTGAAAGGAAGCTTGGTGAGCATCCCACACAAACGAATGCTCCACATGCGGGTTTCACATGCCACCAACTCCACATTCACAGGCAACTTCAGCGCCACAGCCGTTTTCAGATAGCCCTCAATGCAAAGGCTCTAGACGCAAATATTGGTGTGAGAGCTAATTCAATCAAGAAAACACTGCATGTTGGTGAAGGGCATATTGAAGAAGGATCAGCCGAGTGGTTCTTGTGGGAGAACAACTCCATTTGGCTCTCTGACTTCACACACCATCAGGCTTCCAAGCAGCTCTCAAGGAAACTCAGTTTTCACACTCTATGCTTAGTGCCCTTTAGTGCATTGTCTAGGAATGAACCTGGTAGAGCATCCCACACAAACGAATGCTCCACATGCGGGTTTCACATGCCACCAACTCCACATTCACAGGCACCTTCAGCGCCACAGCCGTTTTCAGATAGCCCTCAAAGCAAAGGCTCTAGACGCAAATATTGGTGTGAGAGCTAATTCAATCAAGGAAACACTGCATGTTGGTGAAGGGCATATTGAAGAAGGATCAGCCGAGTGGTTCTTGTGGGAGAACAACTCCATTTGGCTCAGTAACTTCACACACCATCAGGCTTCCAAGCAGCTCTCAAGGAAACTCAGTTTTCACACTCTAGGCTTAGTGCCCTTTGAGTGCCTAGGACTGAAATGAAGCTTGGTGAGCATCCCACACAAACGAATGCTCCACATGCGGGTTTCACATGCCACCAACTCCACATGCTCAGGCAACTTCAGCGCCACAGCCGTTTTCAGATAGCCCTCAATGCAAAGGCTCTAGACGCAAATATTTGTGTGAGAGCTATTTCAATCAAGGAAACACTGCATGTTGGTGAAGGGTATATTGAAGAAGGATCAGCCGAGTGGTTCGTGTGGGAGAACAACTCCATTTGGCTCACTAACTTCACACACCATCAGGCTTCCAAGCAGCTCTCAAGGAAACTCAGTTTTCACACTCTATGCTTAGTGCCCTTTGAGTGAATAGGACTGAAATTAAGCTGGTAGAGCATCCCACACAAACGAATGCTCCACATGCGGGTTTCACATGCCACCAACTCCACATTCTCAGGCAAGTTCAGCGCCACAGCCGTTTTCAGATGGCCCTCAATGCAAAGGCTCTAGACACAAATATTGGTGTGAGAGCTAATTCAATCAAGGAAACACTGCATGTTGGTGAAGGGCATATTGAAGAAGGATCAGCCGAGTGGTTCTTGTGGGAGAACAACTCCATTTGGCTCACTAACTTCACACACCATCAGGCTTCCAAGCAGCTCTCAAGGAAACTCAGTTTTCACACTCTATGCTTAGTGCCCTTTGAGTGCATTATCTAGAAATGAACCTGGTAGAGCATCCCACACAAACGAATGCTCCACATGCGGGTTTCACATGCCACCAACTCCACATTCACAGGCAACTTCAGCGCCACAGCCGTTTTCAGATAGCCCTCAATGCAAAGGCTCTAGACGCAAATATTGGTGTGAGAGCTAATTCAATCAAGGAAACACTGCATGTTGGTGAAGGGCATATTGAAGAAGGATCAGCCGAGTGGTTCTTGTGGGAGAACAACTCCATTTGGCTCACTAACTTCACACACCATCAGGCTTCCAAGCAGCTCTCAAGGAAACTCAGTTTTCACACTCTATGCTTAGTGCCCTTTAGTGCATTATCTAGGAATGAACCTGGTAGAGCATCCCACACAAACGAATGCTCCACATGCGGGTTTCACATGCCACCAACTCCACATTCTCAGGCAACTTCAGCGCCACAGCCGTTTTCAGAGAGCCCTCAATGCAAAGGCTCCAGACGCAAATATTGGTGTGAGAGTTAATTCAGTCAAGGAAACACTGCATGTTGTTGAAGGGCATATTGAAGAAGGATCAGCCGAGTGGTTCTTGTGGGAGAACAACTCCATTTGGCTCAGTAACTTCACACACCATCAGGCTTCCAAGCAGCTCTCAAGGAAACTCAGTTTTCACACTCTATGCTTAGTGCCCTTTGAGTGCCTAGGACTGAAATGAAGCTTGGTGAGCATCCCACACAAACGAATGCCTACATGCAGGTTTCACATGCCACCAACTCCACATTATCAGGCAACTTCAGCGCCACAGCCGTTTTCAGATAGCCCTCAATGCAAAGGCTCTAGACGCAAATATTGGTGTGAGATCTATTTCAATCAAGGAAACACTGCATGTTGGTGAAGGGCATATTGAAGAAGGATCAGCCGAGTGGTTCTTGTGGGAGAACAACTCCATTTGGCTCAGTAACTTCACACACCATCAGGCTTCCAAGCAGAACTCAAGGAAACTCAGTTTTCACACTCTATGCTTAGTGCCCTTTGAGTGCCTTCGACTGAAATGAAGCTTGGTGAGCAACCCACACAAACAAATGCTCCACATGCGGGTTTCACATGCCACCAACTCCACATTCAAAGGCAACTTCAGCTCCACAGCCGTTTTCAGATAGCCCTCAATGCAAAGGCTCTAGAAGCAAATGTTGGTGTGAGAGCTAATTCAATCAAGGAAACACTGCATGTTGGTGAAGGGCATATTGAAGAAGGATCAGCCCTGTGGTTCTTGTGGGAGAACAACTCCATTTGGCTCACTAACTTCACACACCATCAGGCTTCCAAGCAGCTCTCAAGGAAACTCAGTTTTCACACTCTATGCTTAGTGCCCTTTGAGTGCCTTCGACTGAAAGGAAGCTTGGTGAGCATCCCACACAAACGAATGCTCCACATGCGGGTTTCACATGCCACCAACTCCACATTCTCAGGCAACTTCAGCGCCACAGCCGTTTTCAGATAGCCCTCAATGCAAAGGCTCTAGACGCAAATATTGGTGTGAGAGCTAATTCAATCAAGAAAACACTGCATGTTGGTGAAGGGCATATTGAAGAAGGATCAGCCGAGTGGTTCTTGTGGGAGAACAACTCCATTTGGCTCTCTGACTTCACACACCATCAGGCTTCCAAGCAGCTCTCAAGGAAACTCAGTTTTCACACTCTATGCTTAGTGCCCTTTAGTGCATTGTCTAGGAATGAACCTGGTAGAGCATCCCACACAAACGAATGCTCCACATGCGGGTTTCACATGCCACCAACTCCACATTCACAGGCACCTTCAGCGCCACAGCCGTTTTCAGATAGCCCTCAAAGCAAAGGCTCTAGACGCAAATATTGGTGTGAGAGCTAATTCAATCAAGGAAACACTGCATGTTGGTGAAGGGCATATTGAAGAAGGATCAGCCGAGTGGTTCTTGTGGGAGAACAACTCCATTTGGCTCAGTAACTTCACACACCATCAGGCTTCCAAGCAGCTCTCAAGGAAACTCAGTTTTCACACTCTAGGCTTAGTGCCCTTTGAGTGCCTAGGACTGAAATGAAGCTTGGTGAGCATCCCACACAAACGAATGCTCCACATGCGGGTTTCACATGCCACCAACTCCACATGCTCAGGCAACTTCAGCGCCACAGCCGTTTTCAGATAGCCCTCAATGCAAAGGCTCTAGACGCAAATATTTGTGTGAGAGCTATTTCAATCAAGGAAACACTGCATGTTGGTGAAGGGTATATTGAAGAAGGATCAGCCGAGTGGTTCGTGTGGGAGAACAACTCCATTTGGCTCACTAACTTCACACACCATCAGGCTTCCAAGCAGCTCTCAAGGAAACTCAGTTTTCACACTCTATGCTTAGTGCCCTTTGAGTGAATAGGACTGAAATTAAGCTGGTAGAGCATCCCACACAAACGAATGCTCCACATGCGGGTTTCACATGCCACCAACTCCACATTCTCAGGCAAGTTCAGCGCCACAGCCGTTTTCAGATGGCCCTCAATGCAAAGGCTCTAGACACAAATATTGGTGTGAGAGCTAATTCAATCAAGGAAACACTGCATGTTGGTGAAGGGCATATTGAAGAAGGATCAGCCGAGTGGTTCTTGTGGGAGAACAACTCCATTTGGCTCACTAACTTCACACACCATCAGGCTTCCAAGCAGCTCTCAAGGAAACTCAGTTTTCACACTCTATGCTTAGTGCCCTTTGAGTGCATTATCTAGAAATGAACCTGGTAGAGCATCCCACACAAACGAATGCTCCACATGCGGGTTTCACATGCCACCAACTCCACATTCACAGGCAACTTCAGCGCCACAGCCGTTTTCAGATAGCCCTCAATGCAAAGGCTCTAGACGCAAATATTGGTGTGAGAGCTAATTCAATCAAGGAAACACTGCATGTTGGTGAAGGGCATATTGAAGAAGGATCAGCCGAGTGGTTCTTGTGGGAGAACAACTCCATTTGGCTCACTAACTTCACACACCATCAGGCTTCCAAGCAGCTCTCAAGGAAACTCAGTTTTCACACTCTATGCTTAGTGCCCTTTAGTGCATTATCTAGGAATGAACCTGGTAGAGCATCCCACACAAACGAATGCTCCACATGCGGGTTTCACATGCCACCAACTCCACATTCTCAGGCAACTTCACCGCCACAGCCGTTTTCAGAGAGCCCTCAATGCAAAGGCTCCAGACGCAAATATTGGTGTGAGAGTTAATTCAGTCAAGGAAACACTGCATGTTGGTGAAGGGCATATTGAAGAAGGATCAGCCGAGTGGTTCTTGTGGGAGAACAACTCCATGTGGCTCACTAACTTCACACACCATCAGGCTTCCAAGCAGCTCTCAAGGAAACTCAGTTTTCACACTCTATGCTTAGTGCCCTTTGAGTGAATCATCTAGGAATGAACCTGGTAGAGCATCCCACACAAACGAATGCTCCACATGCGCGTTTCACATGCCACCAACTCCACATTCACAGGCAACTTCAGCGCCACTGCCGTTTTCAGATAGACCTCAATGCAAAGGCTCTAGACGCAAATAATGGTGTGTGAGCTAATTCAATCAAGGAAACACTGCATGTTGGTGAAGGGCATATTGAAGAAGGATCAGCCGAGTGGTTCTTGTGGGAGAACAACTCCATGTAGCTCACTAACTTCACACACCATCAGATTTCCAAGCAGCTCTCAAGGAAACTCAGTTTTCACACTCTATGCTTAGTGCCCTTTGAGTGAATATGACTGAAATGAAACTTGGTGAGCATCCCACACAAATGATTGCTGCACATGCGGGTTTCACATGCCACCAACTCCACATTCTCAGGCAACTTCAGCGCCACAGCCATTTTCAGATAGCCCTCAATGTAAAGGCTCTAGACGTATATATTGGTGTGAGAGCTAATTCAATCAAGGAAACACTGCATGTTGGTGAAGGGCATATTGAAGAAGGATCAGCCGAGTGGTTCTTGTGGGAGAACAACTCCATTTGGCTCACTAACTTCACACACCATCAGGCTTCCAAGCAGCTCTCAAGAAAACTCAGCTTTCACACTCTATGCTTAGTGCCCTTTGAGTGCATAGGACTGAAATGAAGCTTGGTGAGCATCAAACACAAACGAATGCTCCACATGCGGGTTTCACATGCCACCAACTCCACATTCTCAGGCAACTACAGCGCCACAGCCGTTTTCAGATTGCCCTCAATGCAAAGGCTCTAGATGCAAATATTGGTGTGAGAGCTAATTCAATCAAGGAAACACTGCATGTTGGTGAAGGGCATATTGAAGAAGGATCAGCCGAGTGGTTCTTGTGGGAGAACAACTCCATTTGGCTCACTAACTTCGCACACCATCAGGCTTCCAAGCAGCTCTCAAGGAAACTCAGTTTTCACACTCTATGCTTAGTGCCCTTTGAGTGCATTATCTAGGAATGAATCTGGTAGAGCATCCCACACAAACGAATGCTCCACATGCGGGTTTCACATGCCACCAACTCCACATTCACAGGCAACCTCAGCGCCACAGCCGTTTTCAGAGAGCCCTGAATGTAAAGGCTCTAGACGCAAATATTGATGTGAGAGCTAATTCAATCAAGGAAACACTGCATGTTGGTGAAGGGCATATTGAAGAAGGATCAGCCGAGTGGTTCTTGTGGGAGAACAACTCCATTTGGCTCACTAACTTCACACACCATCAGGCTTCCAAGCAGCTCTCAAGGAAACTCAGTTTTCACACTCTATGCTTAGTGCCCTTTGAGTGCCTAGGACTGAAATGAAACTAGGTGAGCATCAAACACAAACGAATGCTCCACATGCGGGTTTCACATGCCACCAACTCCACATTCTCAGGCAACTTCAGCGCCACAGCCGTTTTCAGATAGCCCTCAATGCAAAGGCTCTAGACGCAAATAATGGTGTGAGAGCTAATTCAATCAAGGAAACACTGCATGTTGGTGAAGGGCATATTGAAGAAGGATCAGCCGAGTGGTTCTTGTGGGAGAACAACTCCATTTGGCTCACTAACTTCACACACCATCAGGCTTCCAAGCAGCTCTCAAGGAAACTCAGTTTTCACACTCTATGCTTAGTGCCCTTTAAGTGCCTAGGACTGAAATGAAACTAGGTGAGCATCAAACACAAATGAATGCTCCACATGCGGGTTTCACATGCCACCAACTCCACATTCTCAGGCAACTTCAGCGCCACAGCCGTTTTCAGATAGCCCTCAATGCAAAGGCTCTAGACGCAAATAATGGTGTGAGAGCTAATTCAATCAAGGAAACACTGCATGTTGGTGAAGGGCATATTGAAGAAGGATCAGCCGAGTGGTTCTTGTGGGAGAACAACTCCATTTGGCTCACTAACTTCACACACCATCAGGCTTCCAAGCAGCTCTCAAGGAAACTCAGTTTTCACACTCTATGCTTAGTGCCCTTTGAGTGCATTATCTAGAAATAAACTTGGTAGAGCATCCCACACAAACGAATGCTCCACATGCGCGTTTCACATGCCACCAACTCCACATTCACAGGCAACTTCAGCGCCACTGCCATTTTCAGATAGCCCTGAATGTAAAGGCTCTAGACGCAAATATTGATGTGAGAACTAATTCAATCAAGGAAACACTGCATGTTGGTGAAGGGCATATTGAAGAAGGATCAGCCGAGTGGTTCTTGTGGGAGAAGAACTCCATTTGGCTCACTAACTTCACACACCATCAGGCTTCCAAGCAGCTCTCAAGGAAACTCAGTTTTCACACTCTATGCTTAGTGCCCTTTGAGTGCCTAGGACTAAAATGAAACTGGTAGAACATCCCACACAAACGAATGCTCCACATGCGGGTTTCACATGCCACCAACTCCACATTCTCAGGCAACTTCAGCGCCACAGCCGTTTTCAGATAGCCCTCAATGCAAAGGCTCTAGACGCAAATATTGGTGTGAGAGCTAATTCAATCAAGGAAACACTGCATGTTGGTGAAGGGCATATTGAAGAAGGATCAGCCGAGTGGTTCTTGTGGGAGAACAACTCCATTTGGCTCACTAACTTCACACACCATCAGGCTTCCAAGCAGCTCTCAAGGAAACTCAGTTTTCACACTCTATGCTTAGTGCCCTTTGAGTGAATATGACTGAAATGAAACTTGGTGAGCATCCCACACAAATGATTGCTGCACATGCGGGTTTCACATGCCACCAACTCCACATTCTCAGGCAACGTCAGCGCCACAGCCGTTTTCAGATAGCCCTCAATGTAAAGGCTCTAGACGCAAATATTGGTGTGAGAGCTAATTCAATCAAGGAAACACTGCATGTTGGTGAAGGGCATATTGAAGAAGGATCAGCCGAGTGGTTCTTGTGGGAGAACAACTCCATTTGGCTCACTAACTTCACACACCATCAGGTTTCCAAGAAGCTCTAAAGGAAACTCAGATTTCAAACTCTATGCTTAGTGCCCTTTGAGTGCCTAGGACTGAAATGAAACTTGGTGAGCATCAAACACAAACGAATGCTCCACATGCGAGTTTCACATGCCACCAACTCCACATTCTCAGGCAACTTCAGCGCCACAGCCGTTTTCAGATAGCCCTCAATGCAAAGGCTCTAGATGCAAATATTGGTGTGAGAGCTAATTCAATCAAGGAAACACTGCATATTGGTGAAGGGCGTATTGAAGAAGGATCAGCCGAGTGGTTCTTGTGGGAGAACAACTCCATGTGGCTCACTAACTTCACACACCATCAGGCTTCCAAGCAGCTCTCAAGGAAACTCAGTTTTCACACTCTATGCTTAGTGCCCTTTGAGTGCATTATCTAGAAATAAACTTGGTAGAGCATCCCACACAAACGAATGCTCCACATGCGCGTTTCACATGCCACCAACTCCACATTCACAGGCAACTTCAGCGCCACAGCCGTTTTCAGATAGCCCTCAATGCAAAGGCTCTAGACGCAAATATTGGTGTGAGAGCTAATTCAATCAAGGAAACACTGCATGTTGGTGAAGGGCATATTGAAGAAGGATCAGCCGAGTGGTTCTTGTGGGAGAACAACTCCATTTGGCTCACTAACTTCACACACCATCAGGCTTCCAAGCAGCTCTCAAGGAAACTCAGTTTTCAACACTCTATGCTTAGTGCCCTTTGAGTGCATTATCTAGAAATAAACTTGATAGAGCATGCCACACAAACGAATGCTCCACATGCGGGTTTCACATGCCACCAACTCCACATTCTCAGGCAACTTCAGCGCCACAGCCGTTTTCAGATAGCCCTCAATGCAAAGGCTCTAGACGCAAATATTGGTGTGAGAGCTAATTCAATCAAGGAAACACTGCATGTTGGTGAAGGGCATATTGAAGAAGGATCAGCCGAGTGGTTCTTGTGGGAGAACAACTCCATTTGGCTCACTAACTTCACACACCATCAGCCTTCCAAGCAGCTCTCAAGGAAACTCAGTTTTCACACTCTATGCTTAGTGCCCTTTGAGTGCCTAGGACTAAAATAAACCTGGTAGAGCATCCCACACAAACGAATGCTCCACATGCGGGTTTCACATGCCACCAACTCCACATTCTCAGGCAACTTCAGCGCCACAGCCATTTTCAGATAGCCCTCAATGCAAAGGCTCTAGACGCAAATATTGGTGTGAGAGCTAATTCAATCAAGGAAACACTGCATGTTGGTGAAGGGCATATTGAAGAAGGATCAGCCGAGTGGTTCTTGTGGGAGAACAACTCCATGTGGCTCACTAACTTCACACACCATCAGACTTCCAAGCAGCTCTCAAGGAAACTCAGTTTTCACACTCTATCCTTAGTGCCCTTTGAGTGCATTATCTAGAAATAAATTTGGTAGAGCATCCCACACAAACGAATGCTCCACATGCGGGTTTCACATGCCACCAACTCCACATTCACAGGCAACTTCAGCGCCACTGCCGTTTTCAGATAGCCCTCAATGCAATGGATCAAGACGCAAATAATGGTGTGAGAGCTAATTCAATCAAGGAAACACTGCATGTTGGTGAAGGGCATATTGAAGAAGGATCAGCCGAGTGGTTCTTGTGGGAGAACAACTCCATTTGGCTCACTAACTTCACACACCATCAGGCTTCCAAGCAGCTCTCCAGAAACCTCAGTTTTCACACTCTATGCTTAGTGCCCTTTGAGTGCATTATCTAGAAATAACCTTGGTAGAGCATCCCACACAAACGAATGCTCCACATGCGGGTTTCACATGCCACCAACTTCACATTCACAGGCAACTTCAGCGCCACAGCCGTTTTCAGATAGCCCTCAATGCAAAGGCTCTAGACGCAAATATTGGTGTGAGAGCTAATTCAATCAAGGAAACACTGCATGTTGGTGAAGGGCATATTGAAGAAGGATCCGCTGAGTGGTTCTTGTGGGAGAACAACTCCATTTGGCTCACTAACTTCACACACCATCAGGCTTCCAAGCAGCTCTCAAGGAAACTCAGTTTTCACACTCTATGCTTAGTGCCCTTTGAGTGCATTATCTAGAAATAAACTTGGTAGAGCATCCCACACAAGCGATTGCTCCACATGCGGGTTTCACATGCCACCAACTCCACATTCTCAGGCAACTTCAGCGCCACAGCCGTTTTCAGAGAGCCCTCAATGCAAAGGCTCTAGACGCAAATATTGGTGTGAGAGCTAATTCAATCAAGGAAACACTGCATGTTGGTGAAGGGCATATTGAAGAAGGATCAGCCGAGTGGTTCTTGTGGGAGAACAACTCCATTTGGCTCACTAACTTCACACACCATCAGGCTTCCAAGCAGCTCTCAAGGAAACTCAGTTTTCACACTCTATGCTTAGTGCCCTTTGAGTGCCTAGGACTGAAATGAAACTTGGTGAGCATCAAACACAAACGAATGCTCCACATGCGGGTTTCACATGCCATCAACTCCACATTCACAGGCAACTTCAGCGCCACAGCCGTTTTCAGATAGCCCTCAATGCAAAGGCTCTAGACGCAAATATTGGTGTGAGAGCTAATTCAATCAAGGAAACACTGCATGTTGGTGAAGGGCATATTGAAGAAGGATCAGCCGAGTGGTTCTTGTGGGAGAACAACTCCATGTGGCTCACTAACTTCACACACCATCAGACTTCCAAGCAGCTCTCAAGGAAACTCAGTTTTCACACTCTATCCTTAGTGCCCTTTGAGTGCATTATCTAGAAATAAATTTGGTAGAGCATCCCACACAAACGAATGCTCCACATGCGGGTTTCACATGCCACCAACTCCACATTCACAGGCAACTTCAGCGCCACTGCCGTTTTCAGATAGCCCTCAATGCAATGGCTCCAGACGCAAATAATGGTGTGAGAGCTAATTCAATCAAGGAAACACTGCATGTTGGTGAAGGGCATATTGAAGAAGGATCAGCCGAGTGGTTCTTGTGGGAGAACAACTCCATTTGGCTCACTAACTTCACACACCATCAGGCTTCCAAGCAGCTCTCCAGAAACCTCAGTTTTCACACTCTATGCTTAGTGCCCTTTGAGTGCATTATCTAGAAATAACCTTGGTAGAGCATCCCACACAAACGAATGCTCCACATGCGGGTTTCACATGCCACCAACTCCACATTCTCAGGCAACTTCAGCGCCACAGCCGTTTTCAGATAGCCCTCAATGCAAAGGCTCTAGACGCAAATATTGGTGTGAGAGCTAATTCAATCAAGGAAACACTGCATGTTGGTGAAGGGCATATTGAAGAAGGATCCGCTGAGTGGTTCTTGTGGGAGAACAACTCCATTTGGCTCACTAACTTCACACACCATCAGGCTTCCAAGCAGCTCTCAAGGAAACTCAGTTTTCACACTCTATGCTTAGTGCCCTTTGAGTGCCTTCGACTGAAATGAAGCTTGGTGAGCATCCCACACAAACGAATGCTCCACATGTGGGTTTCACATGCCACCAACTCCACATTCACAAGCAACTTCAGCGCCACAGCCGTTTTCACATAGCCCTCAATGTAAAGGCTCTAGACGCAAATATTGGTGTGAGAGCTAATTCAATCAAGGAAACACTGCATGTTGGTGAAGGGCATATTGAAGAAGGATCAGCCGAGTGGTTTTTGCCGGAGAACAACTCCATTTGGCTCACTAACTTCACACACCATCAGGCTTCCAAGCAGCTCTCAAGGAAACTCAGTTTTCACACTCTATGCTTAGTACCCTTTGAGTGCCTAGGACTGAAATGAAACTTGGTGAGCATCCCACACAAACGAATGCTCCACATGCGGGTTTCACATGCCACCAACTCCACATTCACAGGCAACTTCTGCGCCACAGCCGTTTTCAGATAGCCCTCAATGCAAAGGCTCTAGACGCAAATAATGGTGTGAGAGCTAATTCAATCAAGGAAACACTGCATGTTGGTGAAGGGCATATTGAAGAAGGATCAGCCGAGTGGTTCTTGTGGGAGAACAACTCCATTTGGCTCACTAACTTCACACACCATCAGGCTTCCAAGCAGCTCTCCAGAAAACTCAGTTTTCACACTCTATGCTTAGTGCCCTTTGAGTGCATTATCTAGAAATAAACTTGGTAGAGCATCCCACACAAGCGATTGCTCCACATGCGGGTTTCACATGCCACCAACTCCACATTCTCAGGCAACTTCAGCGCCACAGCCGTTTTCAGATAGCCCTCAATGCAAAGGCTCTAGACGCAAATATTGGTGTGAGAGCTAATTCAATCAAGGAAACACTGCATGTTGGTGAAGGGCATATTGAAGAAGGATCAGCCGAGTGGTTCTTGTGGGAGAACAACTCCATTTGGCTCACTAACTTCACACACCATCAGGCTTCCAAGCAGCTCTCAAGGAAACTCAGTTTTCACACTCTATGCTTAGTGCCCTTTGAGTGCCTAGGACTGAAATGAAACTTGGTGAGCATCAAACACAAACGAATGCTCCACATGCGGGTTTCACATGCCATCAACTCCACATTCACAGGCAACTTCAGCGCCACAGCCGTTTTCAGATAGCCCTCAATGCAAAGGCTCTAGACGCAAATATTGGTGTGAGAGCTAATTCAATCAAGGAAACACTGCATGTTGGTGAAGGGCATATTGAAGAAGGATCCGCTGAGTGGTTCTTGTGGGAGAACAACTCCATTTGGCTCACTAACTTCACACACCATCAGGCTTCCAAGCAGCTCTCAAGAAAACTCAGTTTTCACACTCTATGCTTAGTGCCCTTTGAGTACCTAGGACTGAAATGAAGCTTGGTGAGCATCCCACACAAACGAATGCTCCACATGTGGGTTTCACATGCCACCAACTCCACATTCACAGGCAACTTTAGCGCCACAGCCGTTTTCACATAGCCCTCAATGTAAAGGCTCTAGACGCAAATATTGGTGTGAGAGCTAATTCAATCAAGGAAACACTGCATGTTGGTGAAGGGCATATTGAAGAAGGATCAGCCGAGTGGTTCTTGTGGGAGAACAACTCCATTTGGCTCACTAACTTCACACACCATCAGGCTTCCAAGCAGCTCTCAAGGAAACTCAGTTTTCACACTCTATGCTTAGTGCCCTTTGAGTTCATTATCTAGGAATAAATCTGGTAGAGATTCCCACACAAACGAATGCTCCACATGTGGGTTTCACATGCCACCAACTCCACATTCACAGGCAACTTTAGCGCCACAGCCGTTTTCAGATAGCCCTCAATTCAAAGGCTCTAGACGCAAATATTGGTGTGAGAGCTAATTCATTCAAGGAAACACTGCATGTTGGTGAAGGGCATATTGAAGAAGGATCAGCCGAGTGGTTCTTGTGGGAGAACAATTCCATTTGGATCACTAACTTCACACATCATCAGGCTTCCAAGCAGCTCTCAAGGAAACTCAGTTTTCACACTCTATGCTTAGTGCCCTTTGAGTGCATTATCTAGGAATGAACCTGTTAGAGCATCCCACACAAACGAATGCTCCACATGCGGGGTTTCACATGCCACCAACTCCACATTCACAGGCAATTTCAGCGCCACTGCCGTTTTCAGATAGCCCTTAACGCAAAGGCTCTAGACGCAAGTATTTGTGTGAGAGCTAATTCAATCGAGTAAACACTGCATGTTGGTGAAGGGCATATTGAAGAAGGATCAGCCGAGTGGTTCTTGTGGGAGAACAACTCCATTTGGCTCACTAACTTCACACACCATCAGGCTTCCAAGCAGCTCTCAAGGAAACTCAGTTTTCACACTCTATGCTTAGTGCCCTTTGAGTGCATTATCTAGAAATAAACTTGGTAGAGCATCCCACACAAACGAATGCTCCACATGCGGGTTTCACATGCCACCAACTCCACATTCTCAGGCAACTTCAGCGCCACAGCCGTTTTCAGATAGCCCTCAATGCAAAGGCTCTAGACCCAAATATTGGTGTGAGAGCTAATTCAATCAAGGAAACACTGCATGTTGGTGAAGGACATATTGAAGAAGGATCAGCCGAGTGGTTCTTGTGGGAGAACAACTCCATTTGGCTCACTAACTTCACACACCATCAGGCTTCCAAGCAGCTCTCAAGGAAACTCAGTTTTCACACTCTATGCTTAGTCGCCCTCTGAGTGCATTATCTAGAAATGAACCTGGTAGATCCCACACAAACGAATGCTCCACATGCGGGTTTCACATGCCACCAACTCCACATTCACAGGCAACTTCAGCGCCACAGCCGTTTTCAGATAGCCCTCAATGCAAAGGCTCTAGACGCAAATATTGGTGTGAGAGCTAATGCAATCAAGGAAACACTGCATGTTGGTGAAGGGCATATTGAAGAAGGATCAGCCGAGTGGTTTTTGCTGGAGAACAACTCCATTTTGGCTCACTAACTTCACACACCATCAGGCTTCCAAGCAGCTCTCAAGGAAACTCACTTTTCACACTCTATGCTTAGTACCCTTTGAGTGCCTAGGACTGAAATGAAACTTGGTGAGCATCCCACACAAACGATTGCTGCACATGCGGGTTTCACATGCCACCAACTCCACATTCTCAGGCAACTTCAGCGCCACTGCCGTTTTCAGATAGCCCTCAATGCAAAATCTCTAGACGCAAATATTGGTGTGAGAGCTAATTCAATCAAGGAAACACTGCATGTTGGTGAAGGGCATATTGAAGAAGGATCAGCCGAGTGGTTCTTGTGGGAGAACAACTCCATTTGGCTCACTAACTTCACACACCATCAGGCTTCCAAGCAGCTCTCAAGGAAACTCAGTTTTCACACTCTATGCTTAGTGCCCTTTGAGTGCCTAGGACTGAAATGAAGCTTGGTGAGCATCCCACACAAACGAATGCTCCACATGTGGGTTTCACATGCCACCAACTCCACATTCACAGGCAACTTCAGCGCCACAGCCGTTTTCAGATAGCCCTCAATGTAAAGGCTCTAGACGCAAATATTGGTGTGAGAGCTAATTCAATCAAGGAACACTGCATGTTGGTGAAGGGCATACTGAAGAAGGATCCGCCGAGTGATTCTTGTGGGAGAACAACTCCATTTGGCTCACTATCTTCACACACCATCAGGCTTCCAAGCAGCTCTCAAGGAAACTCAGTTTTCACACTCTATGCTTAGTGCCCCTTTGAGTGCATTATCTAGAAATAACTTGGTAGAGCATCCCACACAAATGAATGCTGCACATGCGGGTTTCACATGCCACCAACTCCACATTCACAGGCAACTTCAGCGCCACAGCCGTTTTCAGATAGCCCTCAATGCAAAGGCTCTAGATGCAAATATTGGTGTGAGAGCTAATTCAATCAAGGAAACAATGCATGTTGGTGAAAGGCATATTGTAGAAGGATCAGCCGAGTGGTTCTTGTGAGAGAACAACTCCATTTAGCTCACTAACTTCACACACCATCAGGCTTCCAAGCAGCTCTCAAGGAAACTCAGTTTTCACACTCTATGCTTAGTGCCCTTTGAGTGCCTTCGACTGAAATGAAGCTTGGTGAGCAACCCACACAAACAAATGCTCCACATGCGGGGTTCACATGCCACCAACTCCACATTCACAGGCAACTTCAGCTCCACAGCCGTTTTCAGATAGCCCTCAATGCAAAGGCTCTAGAAGCAAATGTTGGTGTGAGAGCTAATTCAATCAAGGAAACACTGCATGTTGGTGAAGGGCATATTGAAGAAGGATCAGCCGTGTGGTTCTTGTGGGACAACAACTCATTTGGCTCACTAACTTCACACACCATCAGGTTTCCAAGCAGCTCTCAAGGAAACTCAGTTTTCACACTCTATGCTTAGTGCCCTTTGAGTGCCTAGGACTGAAATGAAACTTGGTGAGCATCAAACACAAACGAATGCTCCACATGCGGGTTTCACATGCCACCAACTCCACATTCACAGGCAACTTCAGCGCCACAGCCGTTTTCAGATAGCCCTCAATGCAAAGGCTCTAGAAGCAAATATTGGTGTGAGAGCTTATTCAATCAAGGAAACACTGCATGTTGGTGAAGGGCATATTGAAGAAGGATCAGCCGAGTGGTTCTTGTGGGAGAACAATTCCATTTGGCTCACTAACTTCACACATCATCAGGCTTCCAAGCAGCTCTCAAGGAAACTCAGTTTTCACACTCTATGCTTAGTGCCCTTTGAGTGCATTATCTAGGAATGAACCTGGTAGAGCATCCCACACAAACGAATGCTCCACATGCGGGTTTCACATGCCACCAACTCCAGAATCACAGGCAACTTCAGTGCCACTGCCGTTTTCAGATAGCCCCTCAATGCAAAGGCTCTAGACGCAAGTATTTGTGTGAGAGCTAATTCAATCAAGGAAACACTGCATGTTGGTGAAGGGCATATTGAAGAAGGATCAGCCAAGTGGTTCTTGTGGGAGAACAACTCCATTTAGCTCACTAACTTCACACACCATCAGGCTTCCAAGCAGCTCTCAAGGAAACTCAGTTTTCACACTCTATGCTTAGTGCCCTTTGAGTGCATTATCTAGGAATGAACCTGGTAGAGCATCCCACACAAATGAATGCTGCACATGCGGGTTTCACATGCCACCAACTCCACATTTACAGGCAACCTCAGCGCCACAGCCGTTTTCAGATAGCCCTCAATGCAAAGGCTCTAGACGCAAATATTGGTGTGAGAGCTAATTCAATCAAGGAAACACTGCATGTTGGTGAAGGGCATATTGAAGAACGATCAGCCGAGTGGTTCTTGTGGGAGAACAACTCCATTTGGCTCACTAACTTCACACACCATCAGGTTTCCAAGCAGCTCTCAAGGAAACTCAGTTTTCACACTCTATGATTAGTGCCCTTTGAGTGCCTTCGACTGAAATGAAGCTTGGTGAGCATCCCACACAAACGAATGCTCCACATGCGGGTTTCACATGCCACCCCCCCAACTCCACATTCACTGGAAACTTCAGCGCCACAGCCCTTTTCAGATAGCCCTCAATGCAAAGGATCTAGACGAAAATATTGGTGTGAGAGCTAATTCAATCAAGGAAACACTGCATGTTGGTGAAGGGCATATTGAAGAAGGATCAGCCGAGTGGTTCTTGTGGGAGAACAACTCCATTTGGCTCACTAACTTCACACACCATCTGGCTTCCAAGCAGCTCTCAAGGAAACTCAGTTTTCACACTCTATGCTTAGTGCCCTTTGACTGCCTAGAACTGAAATGAAACTTGGTGAGCATCCCACACAAACGAATGCTCCACATGCGGGTTTCACATGCCACCAACTCCACATTCACAGGCAACTTCAGCGCCACTGCCGTTTTCAGATAGCCCTCAATGCAAAGGATCTAGACGCAAGTTTTGGTGTGAGAGCTAATTCAATCAAGGAAACACTGCATGTTGGTGAAGGGCATATTGAAGAAGGATCAGCCGAGTGGTTCTTGTGGGAGAACAACTCCATTTGGCTCAGTAACTTCACACACCATCAGGCTTCCAAGCAGCTCTCAAGGAAACTCAGTTTTCACACTCTATGCTTAGTACCCTTTGAGTGCCTAGGACTGAAATGAAACTTGGTGCGCATCCCCACACAAACGATTGCTGCACATGCGGGTTTCACATGCCACCAACTCCACATTCTCAGGCAACTTCAGCGCCACTGCCTTTTTCAGATAGCCCTCAATTCAAAGGCTCTAGACGCAAATATTGGTGTGAGAGCTAATTCAATCAAGGAAACAGTGCATGTTGGTGAAGGGCATATTGAAGAAGGATCAGCCGAGTGGTTCTTGTGGGAGAACAACTCCATTTGGCTCATTAACTTCACACACCATCAGGCTTCCAAGCAGCTCTCAAGGAAACTCAGTTTTCACACTCTATGCTTAGTGCCCTTTGAGTGCCTAGACTGAAATGAAGCTTGGTGAGCATCCCACACAAACGAATGCTCCACATGTGGGTTTCACATGCCACCAACTCCACATTCACAGGCAACTTCAGCGCCACAGCTGTTTTCAGATAGCCCTCAATGTAAAGGCTCTAGACGCAAATATTGGTGTGAGAGCTAATTCAATCAAGGAAACACTGCATGTTGGTGAAGGGCATACTGAAGAAGGATCAGCCGTGTGGTTCTTGTGGGAGAACAACTCCATTTGGCTCACTAACTTCACACACCATCAGGCTTCCAAGCAGCTCTCAAGGAAACTCAGTTTTCACACTCTATGCTTAGTGCCCTTTGAGTGCATTATCTAGAAATAACTTAGTAGAGCATCCCACACAAACGAATGCTCCACATGCGGGTTTCACATGCCACCAACTCCACATTCACAGGCAACTTCAGCGCCACTGCCGTTTTCAGATAGCCCTCAATGCAAAGGCTCTAGACGCAAGTATTTGTGTGAGAGCTAATTCAATCAAAGAAACACTGCATGTTGGTGAAGGGCATATTGAAGAAGGATCAGCCGAGTGGTTCTTGTGGGAGAACAACTCCATTTGGCTCACTAACTTCACACACCATCAGGCTTCCAAGCAGCTCTCAAGGAAACTCAGTTTTCACACTCTATGCTTAGTGCCCTTTGAGTGCATTATCTAGGAATGAACCTGGTAGAGCATTCCACACAAATGAATGCTGCACATGCGGGTTTCACATGCCACCAACTCCACATTTACAGGCAACTTCAGCGCCACTGCCGTTTTCAGATAGCCCTCAATGTAAAAGCTCTAGACGCAAATATTGGTGTGAGAGCCAATTCTATCAAGGAAGCACTGCATGTTGGTGAAGGGCATATTGAAGAAGGATCAGCCGAGTGGTTCTTGTGGGAGAACAACTCCATTTGGCTCACTAACTTCACACACCATCAGGTTTCCAAGCAGCTCTCAAGGAAACTCAGTTTTCACACTCTATGCTTAGTGCCCTTTGAGTGCCTTCGACTGAAATGAAGCTTGGTGAGCAACCCACACAAACGAATGCTCCACATGCGGGTTTCACATGCCACCAACTCCACATTCACTGGAACTTCAGCGCCACAGCCCTTTTCAGATAGCCCTCAATGCAAAGGCTCTAGAAGCAAATATTGGTGTGAGAGCTAATTCAATCAAGGAAACACTGCATGTTGGTGAAGGGCATATTGAAGAAGGATCAGCCGAGTGGTTCTTGTGGGAGAACAATTCCATTTGGCTCACTAACTTCACACACCATCAGGCTTCCAAGCAGCTCTCAAGGAAACTCAGTTTTCACACTCTATGCTTAGTGCCCTTTGAGTGCCTTCGACTGAAATGAAGCTTGGTGAGCATCCCACACAAACGAATGCTCCACATGCGGGTTTCACATGCCACCAACTCCACATTCACAGGCAACTTCAGCGCCACAGCCGTTTTCAGATAGCCCTCAATGCAAAGGCTCTAGACGCAAATATTGGTGTGAGAGCTTATTCAATCAAGGAAACACTGCATGTTGGTGAAGGGCATATTGAAGAAGGATCAGCCGAGTGGTTCTTGTGGGAGAACAATTCCATTTGGCTCACTAACTTCACACATCATCAGGCTTCCAAGCAGCTCTCAAGGAAACTCAGTTTTCACACTCTATGCTTAGTGCCCTTTGAGTGCATTATCTAGGAATGAACCTGGTAGAGCATCCCACACAAACGAATGCTCCACATGCGGGTTTCACATGCCACCAACTCCAGAATCACAGGCAACTTCAGTGCCACTGCCGTTTTCAGATAGCCCTCAATGCAAAGGCTCTAGACGCAAGTATTTGTGTGAGAGCTAATTCAATCAAGGAAACACTGCATGTTGGTGAAGGGCATATTGAAGAAGGATCAGCCGAGTGGTTCTTGTGGGAGAACAACTCCATTTGGCTCAGTAACTTCACACACCATCAGGCTTCCAAGCAGCTCTCAAGGAAACTCAGTTTTCACACTCTATGCTTAGTACCCTTTGAGTGCCTAGGACTGAAATGAAACTTGGTGAGCATCCCACACAAACGATTGCTGCACATGCGGGTTTCACATGCCACCAACTCCACATTCTCAGGCAACTTCAGCGCCACTTGCCTTTTTCAGATAGCCCTCAATTCAAAGGCTCTAGACGCAAATATTGGTGTGAGAGCTAATTCAATCAAAGAAACACTGCATGTTGGTGAAGGGCATATTGAAGAAGGATCAGCCGAGTGGTTCTTGTGGGAGAACAACTCCATTTGGCTCACTAACTTCACACACCATCAGGCTTCCAAGCAGCTCTCAAGGAAACTCAGTTTTCACACTCTATGCTTAGTGCCCCTTTGAGTGCCTTCGACTGAAATGAAGCTTGGTGAGCAACCCACACAAACGAATGCTCCACATGCGGGTTTCACATGCCACCAACTCCACATTCACTGGAACTTCAGCGCCACAGCCCTTTTCAGATAGCCCTCAATGCAAAGGCTCTAGACGCAAATATTGGTGTGAGAGCTAATTCAATCAAGGAAACACTGCATGTTGGTGAAGGGCATATTTAAGAAGGATCAGCCGAGTGGTTCTTGTGGGAGAACAAATTCCGATTTGGCTCACTAACTTCACACACCATCAGGCTTCCAAGCAGCTCTCAAGGAAACTCAGTTTTCACACTCTATGCTTAGTGCCCTTTGAGTGCCTTCGACTGAAATGAAGCTTGGTGAGCATCCCACACAAACGAATGCTCCACATGCGGGTTTCACATGCCACCAACTCCACATTCACAGGCAACTTCAGCGCCACAGCCATTTTCAGATAGCCCTCAATGCAAAGGCTCTAGAAGCAAATATTGGTGTGAGAGCTTATTCAATCAAGGAAACACTGCATGTTGGTGAAGGGCATATTGAAGAAGGATCAGCCGAGTGGTTCTTGTGGGAGAAACAATTCCATTTGGCTCACTAACTTCACACATCATCAGGCTTCCAAGCAACTTCACACATCATCAGGCTTCCAAGCAGCTCTCAAGGAAACTCAGTTTTCACACTCTATGCTTAGTGCCCTTTGAGTGCCTTCGACTGAAATGAAGCTTGGTGAGCAACCCACACAAACAAATGCTCCACATGCGGGTTTCACATGCCACCAACTCCACATTCACAGGCAACTTCAGCTCCACAGCCGTTTTCAGATAGCCCTCAATGCAAAGGCTCTAGAAGCAAATGTTGGTGTGAGAGCTAATTCAATCAAGGAAACACTGCATGTTGGTGAAGGGCATATTGAAGAAGGATCAGCCGAGTGGTTCTTGTGGGAGAACAACTCCATGTGGCTCACTAACTTCACACACCATCAGGCTTCCAAGCAGCTCTCAAGGAAACTCAGTTTTCACACTCTATGCTTAGTGCCCTTTGAGTGAATCATCTAGGAATGAACCTGGTAGAGCATCCCACACAAACGAATGCTCCACATGCGCGTTTCACATGCCACCAACTCCACATTCACAGGCAACTTCAGCGCCACAGCCGTTTTCAGATAGACCTCAATGCAAAGGCTCTAGACGCAAATAATGGTGTGTGAGCTAATTCAATCAAGGAAACACTGCATGTTGGTGAAGGGCATATTGAAGAAGGATCAGCCGAGTGGTTCTTGTGGGAGAACAACTCCATGTAGCTCACTAACTTCACACACCATCAGATTTCCAAGCAGCTCTCAAGGAAACTCAGTTTTCACACTCTATGCTTAGTGCCCTTTGAGTGAATATGACTGAAATGAAACTTGGTGAGCATCCCACACAAATGATTGCTGCACATGCGGGTTTCACATGCCACCAACTCCACATTCTCAGGCAACTTCAGCGCCACAGCCATTTTCAGATAGCCCTCAATGTAAAGGCTCTAGACGTATATATTGGTGTGAGAGCTAATTCAATCAAGGAAACACTGCATGTTGGTGAAGGGCATATTGAAGTAAGGATCAGCCGAGTGGTTCTTGTGGGAGAACAACTCCATTTGGCTCACTAACTTCACACACCATCAGGCTTCCAAGCAGCTCTCAAGAAAACTCAGCTTTGCTTAGTGCCCTTTGAGTGCATAGGACTGAAATGAAACTTGGTGAGCATCAAACACAAACGAATGCTCCACATGCGGGTTTCACATGCCACAACTCCACATTCTCAGGCAACTACAGCGCCACAGCCGTTTTCAGATTGCCCTCAATGCAAAGGCTCTAGATGCAAATATTGGTTGTGAGAGCTAATTCAATCAAGGAAACACTGCATGTTGGTGAAGGGCATATTGAAGAAGGATCAGCCGAGTGGTTCTTGTGGGAGA